>NW_026138228.1:680000-703465 GCF_025592945.1 Manacus candei | reverse complement strand
TTAAAGGATCCCCTCACCCCATAGATCAGGGGTGTCCATAGCTCAGAGGTATCCATGGATCAGGGCTGTAGATGGATCAGGGGTGTCCATAGGTCAGGGATGTCCACGGGTAAGGGATGTCCATAGGTCAGGGGTATCCATGGATCAGGGATGTCCACAGTCAGGGATATCCATGGATCAGGGGTGTCCATGGATTAGGGGTATCCATGGATCAGGGTTGTTCATAGATCAGAAATGTCCATAGGTCAGAGGTGTCCATGGATCAGGGGTGTTCATGGATCAGGGGTATCCATGGATCGGGGATTTCTCTGGATCAGGGATGTCCATAGATAGGGATGTCCATAGATCAGGGGTTTCCATGGATCAGGGATTTCCATGGATCAGGGATTTCTACAGATCAGGGATGTCCGCAGCTGTTGGGAAGAGCAGTGTGTCCATCCCAGAGCCAGCCCAGGGAATGTGGTGCCACAGGGGCTGTTGGACCCCCATGAACACACCTTGGCCAGGTGAGCTGGGATATGTGGGATCCATCCTCGGGGAGCACAACGGGCTCGGAGTTGTGGGATGAGCTCCAGGTTTCAAATCACACATCCCAACCAGCAGCACCTGGCTGTGGGTGCTCCCCTGGCAGGGTGTGCTCCTGGCTGTGCCTCGGGGGATCCCCCTGGGCTGCACCTCAGGGGGGACCACCGGGATTGACCCGAGTGCTGCCACCGCTGGGATTGAGAGGAAACCGAGAGGAGGGGCCTGGGTTTGAAGGTGTGGGAGGACACTGAGGGCACTTGGGGTGTTCAGCTGGAGCAGAGGAGACTGAGGGGAGAGCTCAGTGCAGTTCCAATTCCTGGGCAGGGGCAGAGGAGGGGCAGGGACTGAGCTCTGCTCTGGGGGAGCAGGGACAGCACCCAGGGAACGGCTGGAGCTGTGTCAGGGCAGGCTCAGGTTGGATTTCAGGCAAAGGTTCTTCCCCCAGAGGCTGGTTGGGCACTGCCCAGGCTCCCCAGGGCAGTGGGCACAGCCCCAAGGCTGCCAGAGCTGCAGGAGGGTTTGGCTGATGCTCTGGGGCACAGGGGGTGACTCTTGGGGCTGGGCCTGTGCAGGGCTCAGGGTTGGACTCCATGATCCTTGGGGGTCCCTTCCAGCTCAGCACAGTCTGGCATTCTGTGCACACCCCAAGCAAAGCTGCTCCTTCCACCCTTCCAGGGCAGGGAATCCACAGCCCCACCCCGGAGCAGAGGCCGAGCAGGAGGTGGCAGCGTGGGCAGGGTGCCCTGCCAGGACCTTTGGCCCAGCTCTCACTGCTCCTGTCACACTCAGCTCTCAGGTTTCCCTGCCCAACGTCCCTCCCTGGCACAGGAGCACAGGGAGAATTCCAGGAATTCCCCACCACTCCAGGGTTTGTTCCTTTGCTCCAGCTGAACTGGCAGGTTGGGTTCCTGGTTTTAAATATTCCCCCGGGCCACCCAGGCTGTTGGACCCAGACTCCTTCAGTGCCATTGGGGTGGACACACAAACACAGAGAAGTTTTCCCTACAATTTGCCTGTTTATCTTCACTGGAGTAATTCTGAGGTTGAGTTTGGCCCCAGATTCTAGGGGGTATTTAAATAGGACAGTTTATGCTGCACATGGCCACAAAAGGAGTAAAATGATGAATAACATAAGAAAAACACATGCAGGAAGAAGTAAAATAATGAATAACAAGAGAAAAACTAATTAAATCATCCTTGTTACCAAATTAATCCCAATGTGCAGTTAGAAATGGGGCTGTATCATGAGATGGATCAGTACAAGGCCTGGATGGGGCTGGGAAATGCCAATTCTTACTTTTTCTAGGGACAAAACACTCTTATATCCCCTAAAACTGCCTCTCTGCTTGGACCTAGGGATAAACACACAGCTTTTAATACAGTTCTCCCAAATGCAATAAATTGAGCAGCAATTAGAAACTCCTCAATCTCTTAAGACAGTGATATCAGCAGGGCCTGTTTGGACTGGAATCCACAAATCCTCCAGTTCTGTGAAGCCAGGTAATAACACCCCAGTGAATTTCCTTGGAAGAATTATTTCCCATGGTGAGAGCTCGACCAGAAGCTTCTGCTGCTCTTTGCATTAATTACATTAAATTCCCTCCCTTCTGCTTCTCACTTGCAGCATTTTGCCAGCTCAGATTGTCTCTTTCATGTCAGAATTAGCCACAGAAAACCAAAAGAGTTTTATTAGTGGACTGTGTCCCTTCACCAAACGTCCTCAGGAGTTTTGCATTAGTGGCTAAACCCACCAGGACCTGGGGTGGGGACGTGAGGGGCTGTTTTTGGCCACTAAAAGCAGCATCTTTTGATGGAAGCTCAAGGGAGCAGCCTAAACACACCATAAAAGGGGAGGGGGGATGCATTATTCAGGCAACAACCATAATTTTATAGTTAAGAGTCATCTGAGGGGTTTTTTTTCATTTATAAAGCAAGGATTTCAGTTCTTTGATGTATAAGAAAATGCACTCGGCACAGCTTCTCCAAATTTGCAGCATTTGTTCTGTGAGGGTAGAAATATGCAGTCACTGAATAATAATGTCATAAGTGGTGCAAAGCTGGTTCCTGCAGCAAGTTTGTCTCTGTCCTGAGCAACCTCACAGCAGAGTAATGGCTCTGAAATACTCTGTGCAAAGGTAAAATTCAATAAAGTCTTAAACTACGCTAGGAAAATTAGAATTAGGGAAAATTGTGAAGACTGCTGTACCCAACCAACGTGGTCTCCTGCATTGCACTGGTGCCTGAGGGACCATCTCTGGAGCAGAGTTATGAGCAAGAATCAACAATCTCTTGGACTCATGAAATGGTTTGGGTTGGAAGAGACCTTAAAGCTCATCCAGTCCCACCCCTGCCATGGGCAGGGACACTTTCCAGTATCCCAGGTTGCTCCAAGTCCTGTCCAACCTGTCCTTGGACACTTCCAGGGATCCAGGGGCAGCCACAGCTTCTCTGGGCAACCTGGGCCAGGGCCTCCCCACCCCCCCAGGGAACAATTTCTTCCTGATATCCCACCTAAACCCACCCTCAATTTAAACCCATTCCCCCTTGTCCTGTCACTCCAGGCCCCTGTCAATAGTCTCTCCCCATCTTTCCTGTGAGTTCCTTTCAGGTCCTGGAAGGCCACCATTAGGTCACCCCGGGGTGAACAATCCCAGCTCTCCCAGCCTTTCCTCCCAGTGGAGCTGCTCCATCCCTTGGATCCTCTTGGTGCCTCCCCTGGACTCTCTCCAGCAGCTCCATGTCCTCCCTGTGCTGTTCCCAGGGCTGGGGCAGCTCTGCAGGGGGGTCTCACCTGAGGGGGCAGAGGGGCAGAATCCCCCCCTCCCCTGCTGCCCTGCTGAGGAAACGTCCTCAAATTGTGCCAGGAGAGGTTTATATTAGATATTAGGAAAAATTCCTTCATGGAGAGGGTTGCAGGCACTGGCCCAGGCTGCCAAGGAGGTGGGGGAGTCACCATCCCGGGAAGGCTCCACAACACAGGTAGGTGTGGGACGTGGTTTGGAGGTGAACATGATTGAACTGGATGATCTTAGAGGGCTTTTCCAACCTTAAGGATTCTGGGATTCTCTTTACTGTGGCCTGGAACCCACCAGGGGCTGAAGTGACAGGGCAGGGACAGCAGAGTGTGGCAGCAGAGTGTGGCAGCAGCTCCCACAGCTCACTCACCTGGGGAAAACTTTGGGGCTCCTTGATAGTTTGAACACCCCAAGTCCCCCAGCAGTTCCTCCTCATCTGGCACTCCCCCTGCTCCTCCAAAGCACAAAGGAAGCCTTTGAAATCCAGAGCAGAAGGGGCTGAGGGGCTTTAACCCTGCACACCTTTCCCCAATCTGCTGTTCTTGGCAGCACAAGCTGCTAAGCTATTGCTAATAAAAATATATTAATGCCTGTCCTCTGCACTTGCTTCCTGCCTGGAATTTCTCTCACCCAACTTCGGGTTTCTACAAAGCAAATACCTTCACGCCTCCTTTTATGGAGGAAGTCCTCGAGTTGATTCACTTGGTTGCAAGATACACATCTAAAGTAGGTGAATCATGTCCTGGAACATTTTTTTTCCCCTCTGCTGACTGCAAAGGGAGAGTGGATGAATTCTCAGCTGGAGAGAGATAAGAGGAGTCCCAACCCTGCTCTCACACTGCCCCGAAACTCTGGTCCCATGCTCTCAACAGGATGTGTGGAGGTGAGGGCATGAGGGTGCATTATTTTACACCTCATCACACCACCAGAAATGTCACCTGACCACCCTCACTGTGGTTATTTATGTTATTCATACCTTTGGTACATCGCTCACTAATGAACATCATCCCGAGAAAAACCCCAAATATCTTAAACAAGGAAATTCATCACAAAGACCCTTCCAAATGCAACGTGGTAACTTAGGAAATTAGGGAATTAAGACTTCAGGTCACACACAAAAATAAATTCAAACAGGCACACGTGAAATGAAGGTATCAAGGACCCCCTCAGGCTCTGAGCAATCATTGCAGCAAATCTCAAAATCACAGGAAATCTTCAATCACCCCTGCAGTGTTTGTGGTTCCAGAAGCTGAGCTGCCATCCCTGGTCAGAGCAAGGTCTGTTCTCCAGAGGTGACCAGAAGGCTCTACCATCCAACTGCACCCAAGAGGACACAGCAAGGGAGGAAAAGGACAGGCCTGTTCCACTGGTTGGTTGAACTTCATCAGTGCCGTGATGAAAACCCAAAAATGAGTTTGCACAAAGACAGAAAAATAGCTACAAAGTGCTTGGGACGCTCGGAAGTCTTTGTGCAACCAGGAATTAGTTGATGTGGACAAGTAGCCAAGACCTACAACCTAACTGGGGCTGGAGGTGAAGGTCAAGCTCCACTGAACCCCTCTGAGCTGTGCAGGGGCTCCTCTGGCACTCAGAGGTGGATCTGAGCCCTCTGAGAACGGCTGCTCCTCCCAGAACAGCCCCAGGGACTGGGTAGGACCATTCCAGTTTAGCCAAGAGTTGGCTGAAGTCCTTCCAAACTGAGGTTGGACACTTGTAATGCAAACAGTCCACAGGGAAGATCCCAGCTCTCTTAATACAACTGTTTACTGGGGGTTTTAGTCTGTCTATCCTGTAAAAAACATGACCTTGCATCCTGTGAAGGGCTGAAGGAGTTTTCACAACCACCCTGAGAAACTTACTTTCCATGGGAAGTTATTTTTCCCTGATTTTTATTTTTTTCCTGCTGTCCTATTTCTCTCTCCTGCATTCGGGGTCACAGAAGCAGCTGAAAGAAGGTGATGGATTTGCCACAGAGATGGTGTGGGGATTCATTCCTGAAAAACACAATGTGGCAACAGTCTAGGAAAGGAGAATGGAGATTTCTGGGAATGCAGAGAATGGCACTGAAACTCCATAAAACTGAGACCCAGTCCTTGGCATGGGGATGACCTGGACTCCTGACCAACCAGTACACACCAGTACACACCAGTATATACAAGTACACACCAGTCCTGCAACCAGCACCCCCAGGGCAAAGGAAAGGACCAAAGGCAGGAGCTGCTGTGCCTTCAGAGCCTCCTGCTCAGAGCAGGGGCAGGGAGGGGAGGGTGGGGAAGGTCACCTGGGTTTATATCCACGGCAAGGATGCTGCAGACAAGTTTTCTCTGTGTGTGTGTGTGCACAGATGAGTTATTTCATGGATTTGGCTGCTCTGCCTTGGGATGCAATTAAGATCTTTCCCATTTTTTAACGTGAAAAATGAAATCTGGAGGAAGAACCTGCCTTGAGTTAATTTGCTGTTTAAAATGTTCAGCTGCAAAGAGGGAAGCTCAGGTGAGACCTGGTTTTCTCCATCCAGGTGAGCCTCCTAATAAATTGGTAGGTCTGGGATGGATCATAACCCACATCAGGACCTGGATCTGTGTTATGTAAACAATTAGTTATTAGATGGAGAAAAACTCCACTGGGGTTTTTCCGTGTGTTGAAACCAGGCTGTCCCACACGCAGGACCGGCTGAGCTGGACTCTGCAGGGCCTCCCTGGGAACCTCTGCCATGGATTTCTTTCCAGATCTGAGAAAATCATGGTGGGAATTGGATTATTCCTGCACAAAGTCTGTGTGGATCCCAATTTTCCTGTTCCCTGAGGAGGGCACAGCCCTGTTCCTGCTCTGTGCCTGTGAACACCTCACATGTCCCAGTGTGGGGACGGGGGGGCTGTGCTGCTCCTCACCTCACAGAGCACAGTGTCCTGCCCTACATTTTCTCTGTGTAAAAATGCAAACTTTTTAAAAATAATTTCATGTTTAGAACTGCTCCAAGTTCATTCTCCAGTGCAGCTTTGTGTCAGGGGTGTGAAATCAGCCAACGGATTATCTTTGGTTATTTTATTGAGCAGAGAAAGAAATTAAATACTCTGTAGTCCTCTTTTCCTCTAAACCTCTTCTGTCATATGAGGTAAGAAGGACAAATCCAGATACTTTGTTTTAGTTTAGATAGAAAAGCATTTTCTGCATCTGTGCCAAAGGCAAATCTTGGTCCTCACAGCACTGGGTGATGCTTCACCCATTTGCTGCTACCCCAGCTCTTGTGAGCTCAGGGCTGGTGTATCCACACCCAGCCTGATCATTTTGGAGGATGAAGCTTTTAAAACTTGTCAGGTTTCCCATTATATCTCCCCTAAACAGCACTATCCACTATGAAAGAGCTGCAGCCCCTTAGAGACCCCAACGGAGGAAAAAAACAGCAAAGCTTAAATTCAAAATCAAAGCTTTGAGCTCAGGGGGTCTGGAGGAGAAACACAGAGAGGCAGAGCTGCCTGAAAAAGTGTGTTTGAGCTGTCAGGCCCAGATGGTGGCAAATAAAAGGGTGCATTTCTGGGAGAATGTTTCTGATGATTTATTTCTGGATGCAGGGAGACAGGACAGGCACACAGAGCATTTCAAGGGCTGCTGTAAATCAGGTTGTCATTTTTCCTGTCTTCCAAAGAGAATCCCAGAGAGGTTAATTTAAACAGGGAGGTGTCTTTCCCACTCTCTCCATTCCCCCTCTCCCCCTGGCTCCGTGGCAGCAGCTGTGTTAGTGCTTCCCTGCGAGGCAGGAGAACAGCAAAAGCTCCTGCTGGAGCTCAGCCAAGCTCTGTGCTGGGTATCAGCAGAAGATGGGGAAAATCTTGGAGCTTTAGGTGATGTCCAGATGTTTCTGCATCTGCTCTGGCATCTTTGCCTGGCTTTGTGTGTGCATTCAGACGTGCTCTGAGCTGCTGAGCCCTGCAGATGCCTAAACTTGACCAGATGCTGTGGAGCACCTAAAATACCCCAGGGGGCTCAGGTTCAGGCACCCCCCCTGCTCAGAAATGCCCCAAGCTGAGGGTCTGGGCTCTCAGCTCAGCTCTAATCCACATCCTGATCCAAAGGGAAGGTTTGAACACCACCCACCACACATGAGCAGCCCCCAAATTCAGCAGGAAGCACTAAAGCTTCTCCCTGTCTGAGAGGAGCTGTGTGTGAGAACTTCACCTCCTTCCCAGGGCGAGATTTGTGGTGTTCTCTGCATACAAACAGAATGTTAAGGGGTTGGAATGGACCTTGAAGATCTCATCCCAACACCCCTGCCATGGGCAGGGACACCTCCCACTAGCCCAGGTTGCTCAAGGCTTTATCAAAGCTGGCTTTGAACACTTCCAGGGATGGGGCAGCCAGGACCTCCGTGGGCAACCTGTGCCAGTGTGTGACAATCTTGGACTGCAGGTTTGCTGTTTCCCTCAGATACCTGTTCCTGCTCTCCTCACTCCCAGGAGGAAAGGTGGGACACATCCCCTTTTGGTGGAGACTGATGTGCAAGGTTGTGCCAAAACATGGCCAGGACTGTCCTGGCCACTCCTGGGGGCTCTGTTAGGTCATGCACCTCATTTTACCCACAACAGAGAACAAAGAGGCTGTGGCAGGCAGGGGAACCAAATCTCCCCCTGCCCAGCTCCTCCCAGGCCATCCCAGGACCCACCAGCCCATCCCAGGCCCATCTCCACAAGCTCAGAGGAGCACAGGACAAAATGGACCCAGGTGGAGACCCAAATGACGGGCTCAGAGGAAGGGACACCCTGCCTGGCTCCTGCCAGGGCTGTGCCAGCAGAGCTGCAGCCCCAGGGCACAGCTGGGAAAGCCTGGAGCTGAGTCAAGTGGAGCCCCTGCGGGACTGGGGGGGTGGGACACCCAGGAGTCAGGGCAAGGGCATTTGGGGGTTGCACAACACTTCCAATGGGATGTTCAGGGCAGGAACCACAGCTGGGGAAGGGAGGGAGCAGGATGGTTTGGGGAGGAACATATGTGGTCAAACAGAGGGATGAGGAGATGAAAAGGCCCATCCCTGGGTAAACAGTGCTGGTCACTGTTCTCATCCAGCTCTGCCCTGTGAGTGTAGCCTGTCCTGTCTTCCATTAAACCTCATTCCTAACTCTTTTCCTGGCTGAGGGACCCTGCTCTGGGTGTCTGGGTATCTGGGTATCTGGGACTGGGCCCAGGGCTTGGTGTGGGATCATTAGCAAAGATCAAGCTGGACCAGTCAGCAGGTAGTGAAGCTGGTGGGAGCCAGTGGGGTCACTGCAGCTCAGACCACTGGGGGAAAAAAGGGTCCCAGAGGGACTGGAGTGTCCTGGGAGCTGATGGAGAGGGCATGGTGTGGATGTGCTGCTTTGTGAGGGGGCTGGTACCAGCAACTGGAGTTGCTGCACAAATCAATGGCACCACCAAACGTTGGGGTTTCTTTGGGACATTGTGCTTTTAGGATGGAAAAATTGCTTGGGTACCTCTGTCCCACCCATTGCAACCAACAACTCCCAGAGAGGGACTTAAAAATCATTTCCCTGGTCATCCAGCCAGAAGATTCCAAAACATAATCTCCAGAAAGCTGGACTGTGCCACCAAAAATGCTGAGTTTCCCCCCTGACTCTGCTTGGCTGTTTAAAAGACTAGCTTGGAATTTTTTCCTTTTATATATATTATTTTACAGTTTCAATTCAGCAGAGAAAGCTCCTAAAATTTTCCTTCAAGGGCTTAAATCTGAGTAATTACAGGCTGCAGTCACACAGTATATGCTGGCTGCTGGAGCTCCCTTCACTGCCAGAAAAGCAGGTCAATTATAAGCAATGAACCCACATTACCAGGAGAAAAAGCTGGTTTGAATTCTGGTCAATTAGTGCTAAAACTGTCTTGGAAGAGAAAGGTAAATTGAGCTAATGGAGCTCTGCAGTGAGACCTGCAAATCAGCACTGAGCCCTGACAGAAAAGGCTTAATCTCTGGTATGGCACAAATTAATGATGTTTTGGCAGAAAATCAACTTCAAACCTGCAGGGTGAAGTTACTGAGGTTCCCCTCTTGTCTCTCCTCACCTCCAGCTTTGGGGCTTGAGTGAGAGAACAACCCCACTTTGGGAGGGTGCTGGAGCACAGGATTAACTTGAAGGATGTTCTGACACACTTTCCCAGCCTGAGGGTCAGAACAAAGTGTCAAGAGCTGGGGTGTGTCAGGATTCCCTGGAATCTTGCCATTCCCAGGACTGCCTCAGCCAGGGAGGAAGAAGAGGAGGAGCAGGTTCCTCAGGTGCTCCTTGGAGAGGGCTGGCTCTCAAATATCCCAGAGACCTGGAGCTGGGAGCTTTGACTCAAGGTTTTGTTGTTTGGGGTTTTTTTTAAATCTTCTTTTAAGTGTAGATATTTGGAAGCGACACAAACTTCAAGGAAAAGGTTTAAAAGAAATCATGAGCTTGAAAACTGTGTTTTCTCCAGCTGGTAAATGTGCACATCACCTCCCAGAGGCCACATCAGCAGGAAGGGAGAGCCAGGCATCTCCCAGGTTTCCAGCTCTGGATATTCAGGGATTCTGTGATTTTATTTCAAGGCACACAAAGGTCACCTGCTCTGCCAGGGTTTTTTGTCCAAGATCAACCAGTGGGATGCAGCAGCACAGCCCAGCCCAGAGGGATGACAGAGAAGGAAAATTGAGTAGGCACTTCCCAGGACATGGAGGAAAAGCAGTAGATGGAAAGCTGAGACTTTACTGTCCCAAAATGTGAACAGAGAGGCTGTGGCAGGCAGGGGAACCAAATCTCCCCCTGCCCAGCTCCTCCCAGGCCATCCCAGGACCCACCAGCCCATTCCAGGCCCATCTCCACAAGCTCAGAGGAGCACAGGGCAAAATGGACCCAGGTGGAGACCCAAATGACGGGCTCAGAGGAAGGGACACCCTGCCTGGCTCCTGCCAGGGCTGTGCCAGCAGAGCTGCAGCCCCAGGGCACAGTTGGGAAAGCCTGGAGATGAGTCAAGTGGAGCCCCTGTGGGACTGGGGGGGTGGGACACAGGAGTCAAGAGCTCCTCACAGAATCCTCAAATGTTTGGGCCTGGAAGGGAACTCAAAGCCCGTCTCATGTTCCATGTCACAGCAGCAGCAGACACCTGGAGGTGGCTCTCCAGAGGCCAGGCACTGATGGCAGAGTCACTGGATAATTATTTTGAATTCCTGACTTGCCCCCGTGTGCCCAGGAAGGGGAACCTCCTTCCCAGGCACGTTGACACAGCAGAGCTGGGCCGGGAAGGGACCTCAGGCCATCATCTGCTCCAACCCTCTGCAGGGCCACCCCGAGCAGGTTGCCCAGGACTTATGTGACCCTGAGGAGCCCCAGGGTTCCCCTGCCCCAGCCCTTGCTGGCACTGGGGAAGTCTGACCATCACAAAGGGCCCTTCATGGACACGGCCCCGTCCCTGCACGGGGATTTTCATCCCCCTGTGGTCACTGTGGGAGTGTGGCCGGGCCCTCACACACCTTCATCCCTGCACTGCTGGAGCCAGGAGAGGCTGGTGGGGGCCAGAGCGAGGGAAGCAAGAGGTACACGTTGGCTCCAGCACATCCTAAGGCTGCCCCCAGACCCACACAGTGGCTCAAGGTCCCAGAAAGTGCCCACGGGCAGGAGTGTGGTCAGGACCAGCACATCCCACCTCTGCCTCCCCTCAAGGCCCAGCTCCTCTCCCTGCCCCACACAGGGCGGGACCCAGCCATGGACACCCTCAGCAAACGGGAAATGCTCATACCCAGGGGACCAGAGGTGGGTCAGGGGACACCAGAGGGAGGGGATTCTGCCCCTCTGCCCCCTCAGATGAGACCCCCCTTGCAGAGCTGCCCCAGCCCTGGGAACAGCACAGGAGGGACAGGGAGCTGCTGGAGAGAGTCCAGAGGAGGCACCAAGAGGATCTGAGGGATGGAGCAGCTCCGCTGGGAGGAAAGTCTGAGAGAACTGGGATTGTTCAGCCTGGAGAAGTTTCTAGGATGACCCAATTACAGCCTTCCAGGACCTGATGGGAGCCTGGAAGAAAGATGGGGAGAGACTTTGGACAAGGGCTTGGAGTGACAGGACAAGGAGGAATGGCTTCCCACTGCCAGAGGGGAGGGTTAGATGAGATAGTGGGAAGAAATCCTTCCCTGGGAGGGTGGGGAGGCCCTGGCCCAGGTTGCCCAGAGAAGCTGTGGCTGCCCCATCCCTGGAAGTGTCCAAGGCCAGGTTGGACAGGACTTGGAGCAACCTGGGCTGGTGGGAGGTGTCCCTGCCTTTGGCAGAGGTTGGGATGAGATGACCCTGAGGTTTCCTTCCATCCCAAACCACTCCATGACTCTGTGGCTCTGTGACCATGAACTGGCCCCACAGAAGCCATGGACAGGTCACTGCAGCTCATGGATTCACATAAAGCTGATTAAGAAAGAAAGGAATTAAGGAGCAAAGCTCTGCCTGCACACAAAGGGCCAACACAGACCACCCATTTGGTTAGAAAAGACTCATCCCATCTCCCTTCTCCCTGGATTTTGCTTGGTTTAACCCCAGCACAGAGTGGGGATTGTGAGAGCCCGGGAACACTCTGAGGTTGCTGGCAGCCACTTTTATTGGCCTGCTCCCTCCTCCAGCTTTTCTTACAGATCTCAGGAGCAAACCAACTGCAGCTCAGACACAGAGCCATCTCTGAGCCCCACACGGGGCTGTTTACAGACAAACCCTACAAAAACACCCCCGTGGCTACAAGACTTGACACCTTTTTTTTTTTTTTTTTTCCTTCTGTGACCTTAAACAGCATCAGCACTTCAGAAGTGCCTCAGGTGACCCTGGGTTTATCTCAGCACTCCCTAATCTCCTGGCTGGAGCTGCAGGACCTCCCAAGGTTCTCCCAGCTCCGAAGACACCTCCTCCAGCCCCAGGCAGCAGCACTTCAAAGGCAGGTGCAAATCAGAGCAGAACAGTGACACAAAGGGGGGGAAAAAAGCCTCCTCACCAGGCAGTGTTTGACTTGCACGTGTAGGACTGTTTCTGAAGCAGCCTCTCTTTTTTCTCCATCTCACAGAACAGATCCGTGTCTGGTTTTATTAATAATAGACGTGGCTGTCTCTTTTTTAAATGTTATGAAAAATCCACTCAAAGATTTTCCTTGGCAATGAATTCCAGGGCTTAATTATGCACTGTGTTAACAGGCTCAGTGTTTTTAAATGTAAGATCTATCTGTTGGAGGCCACATGCTCTTGCACTTCCCAAGCAGATTAAATAACAAGCCCAGTGTATCTTCTGTCCCTTTGCAGTGTGTCTTTGGTATTGATCGAGGTGTATTGGATTCATTGCCACTGTGATGCATCTTCAAAGTGAGTCACCCCTTGGAAATGCTGCACTGATTTATAGAAATCCTTCACATCCATCTCAATTAATGCCAGCAAACCCAAAACCAGCTGTTGTTCCCCACTCATCTCAGTAACGTTTCCTGCAGAGTTTGGGGGGGGGGGGGGGGAAATTGAGTTTATGCACTGACATTGTTCAAACAAACCCTTCCACTGTTGTTGTGCTGCCCCAACCAGCAAATGATAAAATACTTCCAGCACAACATTGTCACCCCAGGTCTGCCCGTGTCCAGCTTCCAGATGAGGTTTCCCTGTGGTGGGAGCTGGAGAAAACACTTGCAGTGGGTTTTACACTGTCAAAGGGCAGTCACAGGGAGAGGTTTCCTGGCAGCCTCTCCCCCATGATGTAACACCCACATTTTCTTATCAGCTTGCCCAGAGAAGCTGTGGCTGCCCCTGGATCCCTGGAAGTGTCCAAGGTCAGGTTGGACGGGGCTTGGAGCAACCTGGGCTGGTGGAAGGTGTCCCTGCCCATGGCAGGGGTGGCACTGGGTTAGCTTTAAGGTCCCTCATAACCCAAAAAATTCTATGATTCCCCATCCCCACGATACAACAACCAGATCTAATACTGATGAATCACAGAATCACAGAATCACAGAATGCTTGTGGTTGGAAAAGCCCTCCCAGCCCATGGATCCCCCCCTGTGCCCAATCCCACCTTGTCCCCCAGCCCAGAGCACTGAGTGCCACGGCCAGGCCTTCCTGGGACACCTCCAGGGCTGGGCACTCCAAACCTCCTGGGCAGCCCCTGCCAATATCTAATCACCTTTTCTGTGAAGAAATTCCTCCTGATGTCCCACCTGACCCTCCCCTGGCACAGCCTGAGGCCGTTCCCTCTCCTCCTGTCCCTTGTTCCCTGGGAGCAGAGCCCGACCCCCCCCGGCTCCCCCCTCCTGTCAGGGGGTTGCAGAGCCAGAAGGTCCCCCCTGAGCCTCCTTTTCTCCAGGTTGAGACCCCCCAGCTCCCTCAGCTTCTCCTGCTGCTCCAGCCCCTTCCCCAGCTCTGTTCCCTTCCCTGGACACACTCCAGCCCCTCCATGTCCTTCCTGAACTGAGGGGCCCTGAAGATTAAACATGTCACAGATTGCAGATTCACACTTTTAAATGCCACCTGTTGACTTCCCCTGTCCATGCCCAGGTCCACAGGAGCCTCCTGCTTTAAATACTCACACTAGAGAGACTGTATTTCTTTTTTTGTACCCAGAACATACGTGGAAATGAACCTCCCCACCTCACTGCTGGGAGATGCTGTTTACTCACCTCCTTAATTTTGCTTCTGTGGTATAATGATAAAAATAATAAGAGAAGAAGTTAGAAAACAACCCAGAAAAAAAAAAAAAGGATATTTTGTTTATCTGCATCAACATGAAATGGTAAACATTGCTGTTAAAACTTGGGTATCTTTTTGAGTTTAGAAGTTATAACATCTTCCAGATTAAATGGTCATATGGGTTTAAAGCAAATCCAAACCATTAAAAATGCTAAGTAGCTCTTTGTCTGGGAGAAGATGTATTTTTTCCTATAAGCACCATTAGAATTGAGAATAATCAAACAATATTATAATTGCTTCTATGGCTACAGAATCGAGCACAAGTCTGAACTATAACTCAAAATAACAACGTGTTCTTGAGATATGTCTTGTTAAAAGGAAAACGTTTCAGGAGCTGAGAGCTCCCATGTTACATCACCTCCTTTCCCACTTCAGGAATTTCACTCTGTGATCCCATGTTGGTTTAACACACACTTGAAGGGTCACATGGAGGCAAATCCATCCCTTGAACTTCTCATTACGCTGTTTAAATTTACTGAAGAGGATTCAAGATCATTTCAAAGGTTTGGTGCTTCGTTTCTGCAAGACTTAAATATTGAAATGCATTAAAAATGCCAGTCCTGGGCCCCCAACAGCTCAAATGTCCCCAGTCCCCCATCAGTCCTCCTTGAAAGCCCATCTAGGCTTGGGTTTGAGAGCTGATGGGTTTGACAACCCAGATGGGTTATCAAACAACCCATCTGGGGTTTGGAACTAGATGATCTTTAGAGTGTCCAGCTTCTGGGAGATTGGAACTAGATGGACTTTGGGGTTTCCAACTCATGGGAAACCCTGTGAGTTCCAACCCCTGTGAATTCCAACCCCTCTGAGTTCCAGCCTCTCACTGGAAACACTCTGAGTCCCAACCCCTGGGGTTTGGAACTAGATGACCTTTAGGGTTTCCAGCTCCTGGGAGGTTGGAATTAGATGGACTTTGGGGTTTCCAACTCATGGGAAGCCCTGTGATTTCCAACCCCTATGAGTCCCAAGCCCCTCATAGAAAACCCTGAGTCCCAACCCGTGGGGTTTGGAACTAGATGATCTTTAGGGTTTCCAGCTCATGGGAAGTTGGAACTAGATGGTCTTTAAGGTCCCTCCAACCCAAACCATTCTATGCTTCTATGATATGAAACAAAAATTCATAAGGAAACCTTTCTCCTCCAAGCCTGACAATCTATAGATGTCCCCCTGCATATTTTAATTATTGCTTTCCTAAAATCTTCAAAGAATAACGGAGCCCTTGAACAAGAGCAAATTGTTCTGGTACAAAATCCAGGGATAGACAGAGGATTGTCTCGTTCAAATGCACATGGAAACGCTTTGCAGAACATCCTTGAAAGAAATCCAAGAGAGAAACAATATATCACAAAGCACAATGTATTCCTGAGCATGCTGGGGATAAAGGGCAATTGCTGGGCTGTTGTTAGTTTTTCAAATACATGCCAGTGTATTTAAGTGATTATGGATGAAAGACAATAAAATATGAAGAATGACATTTGAAAAAGAAGCCTGCCTTTGTCTGCTGGCTCTGTTTGGGGATTCTTTGGATAGGATTGCTTTTGTTCTTTTGGGATATATATCTTATGGAGCATAACAACACTTTGCTAACAAATAAATGCTTCAGCCTGAATCTGCTGAATGGATTTCATTTGAAAACTGGAGCCTGTGAACAGCCCAGTGTCAGCCTAGAAAAACCTGAGGGACTTGCAGGTGCAATTCCTCCCTGGGAGGGTGGGAAGGCCCTGGCACAGGTTGGGCAGAGAAGCTGTGGCTGCCCCTGGATCCCTGGAAGTGTCCAAGGCCAGATTGGAGAAACCTGGGCTGGTGGAAGGTGTCCCTGCCCATGGCAGGGGGTGGGACTGGATGGGCTTTAAGGTCCCCTCCAACCCAAACAATCCTGGGGTTCCATGGTTCTGGAGCCCCTCTGCTCTGGAGCCAGGCTGGGAGAGCTGGGGGGGTTCCCCTGGAGAAGAGAAGGCTCCAGGGAGAGCTGAGAGCCCCTGGCAGGGCCTAAAGGGGCTCCAGGAGAGCTGGAGAGGGACTGGGGACAAGGGATGGAGGGACAGCACACAGGGAATGGCTTCCCACTGCCAGAGGGCAGGGACAGATGGGATATTGGGAAGGAATTGTTGTGTGTGAGGGTGGGGAGGCCCTGGCCCAGGTTGCCCAGAGAAGCTGTGGCTGCCCCTGGATCCCTGGAAGTGTCCAAAGCCATGCTCCAGAGATGGACTATCCCAACCTGGGCTAGTGGAAGGTGTCCCTGTCCTTGACAGGGGGTGGGACAAGATGATTTTAAGGTCCCTCCCAACCCAAACCATCCACGAACAAGGCAGGGTGAAGGTTTCACCCCAAACCTCCACACAAATGTACAACTGAAAACTGTGGGTTTGTTCTCTTCCTTGGTGAATCTCCTCAGGAAAACAGAGATCTGGTCTTTGCTGGATGAGACTTGAAGGCACTTCACTGGCTGAGGGCCAAGAGCTCTGTGATTGCAAATGCTAACATGTATTTTGGGATTACTCAGTTTAACTGCTAAGACAAGTTGCCATAATATCATTGGGTTTGTGCTGTAAAATGAAAGCAGAACCTTTCCTTACCTAAAAGGTGGAATTTGGGATTTCAGAGATGCCCAGCATGAAGTCCAGGCAGGACATGCACCCAGAAATATCACACACGATCAGATCAATTTTGAGGAACATAATCCCTTGGAACTTTCCTGAGTTAATGCTCATTTTAACTGGAAAACCTCTGGGACAACTTTGCACAACAGCTTCCCAAGCAGCTCAGTACAGTGTGGAGGGGCATCTTGGGAAAGGACCTAAAAATAGGCCCTCTGGTTACCACAGCAAAGCACCCAAACATGCCCAGAAATATTTTAGTGCAAACAGAACCTGGATTTCACCTTTTTCTGCCCCATCTCCCAGGCCCATGACCCGCCAGGGTATGTTACAGGTACACAGAATTAAAATCCAACATCTTTTCTCCTCACTGGGCTCCATCCACCCCTTACACCCACTTTGAACCTTGTTTCCTTGCAGCTGCCTGGGGTTTCAATTCACTCAAACAGGACTTTTTGTAGCTCTGAATGAAAAAAAACCAACATCAACAGCTTTCTAATTTTGGCTCTGTGAACAGACCTCAGACCTGGGCACTCCCCAGGAGCCCCAGGGAAGGGACATTAAGAGCTGCCCTCCCCTTTTCACAAACCTCCTCAGCCCTGGGAGCTTGGGAAGCTTTGCAAACACCAAAGAAGGTTCTGGATTGCCCTGTGCCCAGGTCATTGCTTGCTGTCAGAGCCAGAGCAGCAGCCAGGGAGCCATTTCTGAGGTGTGGCACAAGAGCAGAGTGCTGAGTCTGGCTGGACCAGACTTTATCAGAAGAGCAATTCAGCATCTTCAGCTCCATCTCAGACACGTGACGTGTCCATTTTGGAACAATTTCTGCTGCTCCACAGGTGAATTCTGCTCTCTCTGAAGGACCAACCTCAGCCAAGCTGCAGAACTGTCTCTTCTGCATCTTGAGCAGGACTTTGCATTTCTGGGGGATGAGCAGGAAGGACCCAGCTCCAGAAGCCAAGGCCTAAAAGCCTTGTTTTGGAAACACTGTCCTCTCCAGCTCATGCCAAGCACAAATAATTGAAATCAAGATGACTCCAGGTGAGAATTGATTCAGGTTTTGCAGATCCTGGAGCCAAGAGGTGAAGGAGCAAGGCTGGAGATTGATGGGAGGCACAACCTCCTTCAGACAGTTCTTCAGACAGAGCCCAGAGAATCACAGAATCATTGAGGTTGGAAAAAGTCAAGTCCAACCACCAACCCAGCACCACCACCTTGTTCAGCACTAAACCATGTCCCCAAGTGCCACGTCCATGTGAGGGCAGGGTTTAGTGGGAGGTGGAGGTCAGAGCAGAGCTGAAGGTCAGAGCTGCACACAACAAGTTGATTGAGATCCTGGACCACCACCCCAATCCCTGCTGCAAGATGTGTTACATCCACCTATTTATTTTTATTAGAGGGGTTTATTAACACTGATCCAGTGAGAACTGAGTGATGATCCCTAATGCCACAACCCTACAGACTCCAAGTCACAGGAGCTGCCAACCTGCTCTTAAAAATGTGTGTTGTGGGCAAAACTCTGCAGGAAGGTGCATGGGAGAGATTCAGCAGGATGAAGCACCAAACAACAATCCAAAATGCTACAAAATCTTACCCCAGAAACTGCTACAAGAAAATTTTCAGTGCTTACTCACTGAGCCTTCACACAGAATTAACACCAGGCCAGGAAAAACACGGCCTTATCCCGGTAAGAAATCATCCCATGTTTTCATGTGCCACCTGCACACACTGAGCAAATCTACAAGGCCCTAAATATAAACAGACAGCCCTTTCCTGGCTGTTAAAATGAACAACCTCAGCTTGTTCTCTGAGCAAGCCAAAATTACAGCTGCTTGGAGATCAGACACGTTTTGGGGCGGGACACTTTCTATCCCGTCCCCCTTTCTTTTTACAGTGTTTGTAGTTTTATGAATAAGGCATTGATTGTGCCCAAACCCCAAAGATATCCACCTTGGAGGGAGAGCTAAAATTAGTGTGAAGTATATTCCTGAAGCTGTCAGGAGGAAAGACAGCTCGTGTGGGATGCTGGGGATCCGGCAGGCAAAACAGCATTCCCAAAAAGGCCAGTCCTGTGCTGCACCCCTGGCTGGAGAGCCCAGGGCTTTGCACACACCCCACATACCCACTTTTATGTGCAGAAAACTTGGTTATTCCTGGAAAGCCCGGTAGAGTTGAGCTGTGCCAGCACACACACAGCTGAGCAGGCGGTGTCTGGGAGCACAGGAAGCTCCGAGGTGCCACCATGTGAGAAGGGACTGTCCTGGATTTTCATTCCAGAAGACCCCAAGTCATTTTAAAAGCAATAAATATGCAGCTGACAACTCTTTTCATGGAGTAATAGACAGGTCTGGGTAGAGCATGACACTTTTACCAGCACAGGAGCAGGGGAAAAGGAAAAGAAATGTCTTCGTTCCAAAGGATATCAGGGAGCACCTGGACAGAGGGGCCTGGCTTCTGATCCCAGAGGGGTGGGTCAGTCACCTGGCATGGAAAATTCCAGAGCAACTGGATAAGGAAAGCAGAACCTCCCTGACTGCCCTGTCTGGAGTGAACTCGGGTGTGTGACTGTGAGTGCAGCTGGAGCAGAGCAGGCTGAGGGCAGAGCTCAGGGGGGGCTGCAGCTCCTCCCCAGGGGCAGCTCCGATCTCTGCTCTGGGGGAGCAGGGACAGCACCCAGGGAACGGCTGGAGCTGTGTCAGGGCAGGCTCAGGGTGGATCTCAGGCAAAGGTTCTTCCCCCAGAGGCTGGTTGGGCACTGCCCAGGCTCCCCAGGGCAGTGGGCACAGCCCCAAGGCTGCCAGAGCTCCAGGAGGGTTTGGACAATGCTCTGAGGGCCAGGGTGGGATTGTTGGAGTGTCTGTGCAGGGCCAGGGGTTGGATGGATGATCCTTGTGGGTTCACTCCAATTCAGGACATCCCATGATTCTGTTCTATGACTCTAATATATCCACACATTAGCAGGTATCTCCAGACATTCTGAGCACCCCTCAGCGCCCCGGCAGCGCTGGCAGAGGCAGCACATGTCACACACCCCCCTCCTTCCCCTTCCCAGCCTTTGCTTACATTTCCTCTGGTCTGCTCTGATTCCAAGGTTTAATAAAATTTAATCCCAGCATGTCTCGAATTAATTAATTAGATCTCGTTCCAAGCCACGGTGCCAATTCCTGCAATTCCCCTGGTCCTCAGGCAGAGTCAGGGATCTGCTGCCTCCAGGAGCAGCCAAGGACCAACCCTGGGGTGTGAGCCCAGTCACCACACTGCAAAGGGGATTATTCCAAAGCATTTTGATTTTTCTTGTCCGTGATTTCCCCACTAGAACAACTTCTCTGTGTTTAAACAGTGATATCATGACATCAGCCCCACTCACAGTCCTCAGTAGCAGAGTGAAAGCCAGACCTGCAAATTCAGTCTTTATTCATCAAAATTCATGAGCTGGGATCGACAAGCTACCTGGGACCATCCCAATCCATGTGCTCCAGCTACAGCTCATTTGCCCCCTCCCTGTGCTCTGAGCTTGTTTCTCTCTTCAAATCCTCCTCAGTGAAGGATTTTTTTTATTCCCTGTTGCAACAGAAATCATAAAACTAATTTTTTTTCTTTTTCCACCGGGAACAAGCTGTGGGAATTCGGGAGAAATGGGGCTATTTTAACAGGACAAAAGCTTTATTCCCTGTGCTGATCCCCCCTGAGAGATGATTTCCACCAAACATGACGTGTCAGCGGGTGCTCTGCGGAGCATCCTCACGGTGCTGCAGCTCCACGGCCCTCCCAACATTTTGAGCTGTCTCTGCTCATCTTGTCCCCTGCCACAGCTGAGAGAGGAGCAATCCCAGGTGCTCAGTGGCCTCGGTGACAAGCAGAGCATAAATGAACTGACATGGACCACGGAACAGGAGATATTTCCCTCTGCATCACTGTCTGCTTTGCACCATCTCCATGCAGTGTAATTAATTCTGATCTCAGAAGAGTCTCATCAGTTCTGTCTGCTGCCAGCGTGCTGGGCAGGGCCCCTGATGAAGTGCAGTTGTTTACAAACACGTTAAAGCGTATTTAAACCCATTGTATCTCACTCCAGCTGCCCAAGGACTTTTTACTCAGCTCCTGGACTCGGGCCAAAACTGGAAATGACAGATTGCCAAAAAGGACAGAGACGAGGGGTGGAGGGAGGGGAGGAGGGAGGGATGTGAAGTGGCTAGACAACACAGCACATGAATATATTATCCTGTTGCCTCTGGGAACCGAGGTCAAAGCTGGACCAGGCTGAAGAAACACGTTGCAAGAAACACTTGTGAAACGAAAGGTCGGGGAGATAATAAGCTCTAAGTGCATCCAAGCAAGGGTTTGCTGGTGGAGGCAGCTCGAAGCCACACTGACTGTGGTTCCCTGTGGTTCCCTGTTGCTCCCAGGGAGCACAACTGTCCCCTCAATTCCCTCTCAGCGGGGTGACAAGAACCGGGGCTGTGTCACAGGGAACAGCAGTCACTGCTCCCCAGGACACTGGGCTGTGCCCCACCACCCTCGTGTTCTTTCCAGGCCAACAGCTTCTCCCCCCAAAAACCTGTGTCTTCTGTAGGTGCAGCACCACCACCTCCCCCAGCCTGACTCCATTCCCAGAGCTTTCCTGGTCTTTCCCTGCTGTGCTGCCCATCCAAGGCCACCGTGTTTGACTGGGAAAACAACCCCTGGCCATGTGTCTGCAACCTGCAACCTGCTCCTGTGGGATGTGCATCCCTGGGGTAAAGGTGCACACTCCAAAGCAGGGAGAAAACCATCCCATTTTCCACTTGAAGTCTGTGCTCATCTATCTCACCTCAGCCAAGTGTCCTCTAAAATCCCCCCTCAACATCAGCATCAGAGCCTGGATTGAGCTTCTACAACAAGCTGGTGGCCAATGGCCCTGCCCAGGAACACAACACCTTCTTCTGGAGGGTTCTCCAAGAGCTCCATGAACAGTATTTTATTTCCACAAGGTTCCCCAGAGTTGGACAGGCAGCATCCCAAAGGAAGGCAAGACTCCCTCAGGAAATGAAGCCACTTCATGAAGGTGGAAAGGGGAAAGGGCAGAGCTGTGAGGGACAGGGGGAGCTGGAAGAGAGGGTGGGATTTGGGAGCCTGCTGTTCATGTTGCTCAGCAGCAGCTTCTGGTTCTAAATATTTAATGTTAAGCAGCTGCTGGATAAAGAGCCAGAAAGAAAGATGTGACCTCCACCTGCACCCACAGTACCTGCTCCAGAAAATCCCTGCAAACACCTGCACAGGAGCACCTACAGACCAAACCAGAGCACACTGGAAGCAGAAATAAAATGAAAAACCAAGATTGGATCCGTTGTTACCCCTCAAAACATCTTTTAAATGCTCAGTCACTACATCTGCTCCAGGAACTGCAAACCCCTGGGGTCGTGTCACCTCAGAGGGGCACAAAACCCAGGAGAGCCCCGTGGAAAACAAACCTCCAGCACAGCACCAGGGAGCACAGAGCCCCATGAGCAAACCTCCAGCACAGCACAGGCAGCACAGCACAGGCACAGGCTGCAGCCACAAAGCCCTGGGGCCATGGGCTCTGTGGTCCCACACACTTCCCAAACCACTGGAGACTCTTACCTGTGGAGAAGCTGCTACAGGTTCATCCTCTGACCCTTGGAGGAGACTCAGGTGTTCATCTGGTGACCTGGGAAAGGGAGCCTGGGGGAGAAAACAAGAGACCTGAATGTAATGGAGCAGATTGAAATGTGTCATTATACCCCAGAGGCAGTCACATCTCCTCCAAAAATATCCCCTGGGTATTTTCTACTTGCTCCCATCAAGACTTTGGGGTTTTTCCTTACTCTCTCTTTCCCTCCTTATCTCCAATCCCTCCTGTCATCATTTTGGGCATTTTTCTCTCTGCTCTCCTCTTCTCACGTGCAATCTGGACTTGAGAGCAAATGATTTGTGAAGAATGTCATTGCAAAGAATTTTCTTTATATGTCAAATAATTCACTTCCGGACATTCAAAGACAAGGCAGAGGAGAGTGGCTGGTGATGGGCTTTGTGGTTCTCCTAAAATCAGACCCTGAATGCAAACTGGGCCCCATCCTGACTCCTTTAGAGCTGGGAAAGAAAGCTGAGCCTGTCCCCAGGCCTAGCCCTGCCCCAGCCCACTAAGGGAGAGCTGTTGTGGTCACAGCTGGGGAGGGATCATTCACTCCCCACCTCAGGACTGGTGGGGCTAAATTTTAGAAGAAAAGTCAAAATCGGACCAGGTTATGGGAATGTACCCAGGAAAAATCATTTTCAAAAGGCTGAGAGTGGTTTAAAGCAGAATCACAGAATTGGAAGGGACCTCAAAGCTCATCTCACTCCACCCCCTGCCATGGGCAGGGACACCTGCCAGTACCCAGGTTGCTCCAAGCCCCGTCCAACCTGGCCTTGGACACTTCCAGGGCTGGGCACATCATCCATAACACATCCTGGATGCAGGGAAAATAAAGCAGAATGTTGGGCAGCATCAATGAAAGTGTCTGCTGCCCCAGGGGCAGTGGCCCCATGTGTGAGGACACCACAGGGGTGACAGCAGGTGACATCCCCGGGGGGGCCTGGAGCATCCTCAGTGCAAGTGGAGCAAGAGGAGCCACTGCAGCCTCAAACCTGCAGTGTGTTTAAATATAATAACAGTATAAACATAATAATATATATAATAGATATAACATACTAACAATACAAATATCATAACAATATAAAATAACAGCTTTGCCATTGTGTGACTCCTCTTAGATGGAGATTCCTGGATATTTTGCCATTAATTCTCATCATCTCCCACAGGTGAGTGAGGGATGAGCCCATTTCACTGGTGTGGATGCTGAGGCAGGGAGGGCTGGAACT